>NW_026876256.1:0-19412 GCF_032173495.1 Musca vetustissima
GTATTTCGCAGATTTTATACGCATTTTCCAAGCGAAGTGGCTGTAATTTGGGCTATAAGCATATCTTAAGAAAATCATCGATATGAATTCATGTTTTGAAATATGCCACACATATAAATATGCCCATCTTGGGTAGTCTGAAGTTTTAAACACATTTTCTAAATAAATTAATGTAATTTGGTATATTCTCAGAAACTTTCAAAATTTTTATTTTTTGTGTATTTTGATGTAAGGGAAAAATTCCCCCATAAAAACTAAAAAAATTGTGATAAATTTTGTTTATTCAAAGTTTGCACAATCCTTTCCCCACAAAGGGACAAAATTATAAAACGTTTTTAATAGAATATGAAACTAAGTAAGTATCGAACTAATTTATTTCCATGTCTGAGAACACAAAAGCGAATTAATGACATATATCAGTCAAAGCTATTATGCAGTAATAAGTCGCTATTGAATTATTTATAACTGATTATATTGCCATAAGGACCACCTGGCTATCGTCATATATAAATTGATAATTTCAGGGTATTTAAGCAATACGACTGAGTTACGGAATATCTATCATAACCATACTTTCAATAACCAAAAAACGTATATCCTAAAATCGATTACCGAGATATATTTATACCCATCTGAATATAGCAATGATTTTTTTATTTTTGTAAATTGGTCTGTAAGGACCTGAGCTAGATGTGGATATTAAAAATTATGTATGCAATAAACGAATTTATATCATTGTAATTTCATTATAGCAATCGAATGGGTTAAGCTTTTTTGATTACTTTTAAAAGGAATCTAATTAAGATGCATTTCAACCCCCTTGCAAATTTCCATAGCGAGCATTGATAACATTTTTCTTTTATTTTATATTTTAATTTATATTTCTAGTGTTTTTATATGAATATTGTGCGTATGATTATTCCTATACCAAATATTACTAATACGCCATCTCCCATATCAAATAAGCATTCATTTGGGTCCATTCAACTCCATTTCCATATAAATTTCACAAAATATATGTCTGCAATACCTGTCACTCAAGTCATTTCTAAATACCGCTGTTACATCCCATTAAATAGTCTAGAATCGTCGAGCCATGAAAATCATTTTTTTTCTCCACACAAACAACAACAATGCCTAAAATGGTAACAAATCCATTTCCCCAAAACTGATGCACTCACTCACTCATTTTTTTCTGGTTTGAAAATTAAAATCATTCGTTACGTCTAATAAGCCATTGCCAACAAATGAAATTACTTTCATTTAATCAAAGAGGCCATTCGGCGCACAGGTGGGTGTGTGTGTGTGCGTGCGTGGTCTACGCATTATTCGGCTGTTTTAGATGGCGGAGTGACTAACTGCCAAGCTGTATGCAAACAAGCCAGAACACCAACAAAACCATTTAGGCTTTCAGACAGCTGTGTATTTGAAATGTTCTGAACACCAACGCCACCGACAACAACAAAAAATAATAGCCTGGTAAACATCACAAATCCATTTCGAAACAGTTGTTGAAACAAGTTTTAAAAATGAAAAGCATTCACCTCGACACACTGCACCTCACCCCTCCTCATCCCACGCCCTCCATACTTCTCCTGTGTTGCATTTTGGCAAATAAGCAGCATCATTACCGACCACATTAGAAATGTAAGCCATGGTATTTGATTGTAGTCTGAATGGTAAGGTTAGCTATACTAGCATCAATGTATGCGAATGTATGGGTGTGTGTTTGTATGTTTTTGTGGGTGTCTGTAGCTCTTTGGTGATTGTGGGTTTCACAAGCGAAAATTCTAAATGTTTGTCGAAACTACCTATATTCACAAAAATATACCGGAAATTATTTTGATTATAATCAACCATGTTTGCGGGTGTAGGCGTTGGTTGGTGGATGTGTGTGTGTGCGTGTGTATGTGTATATGTAAATGATAGATATGATGCTGCTACATTTGCTTGTTTGTTTGTTGTTGATGTGCCACATTCAGCCACAACTAAACATCAACATCCATATATTTAAATGGCTGCAACATTCAACTATTAATTCAAATAGTGCTGGCTTTTAGTTTTTCGGAAATGTACGGCAGTAGCTTCGGAATTGCAAACCAAATTATTTTTGCATTTTCATTTAAATGAAGTAAGGCCATGCACCCAAAAAGCAGGGTACCAAAATAAGTGTAGGAAAAATACGTGGATTCTTTAAAGAATATTTTTCGGAGGTTCATAATGGGCGTGGATTTTTTAATGAATATTTTGTGGATGGCCATATAAGTCGTGGTTTTTATAAAGAATATTTTATGGATGCCTATATAAGGCGTGGATTTTTTAAAGATTACTTTTTGGAGGCCTATATAAGGAGTGGATTTTTTAAAGATTAATTTTTCGAGGCCTATATAAGGCGTGGATTTTTTAAAGATTAATTTTTCGAAGCCTATATAAGGCGTGGATTTTTTAAAGATTACTTTATCGAGGCCTATATAAGGCGTGGATTTTTTAAAGATTACTTTATCGAGGCCTATATAATGCGTGGATTTTTTTAAGATTACTTTTTTCGAGATTACTTATATAAGGCGTGGATTTTTTAAAGATTACTTTTTCGAGGCCTATATAAGGCGTGGATTTTTTAAAGATTACTTTTTCGAGGCCTATATAAGGCGTGGATTTTTTAAAGATTACTTTTTCGAGGCCTATATAAGGCGTGGATTTTTTAAAGATTACTTTTTCGAGGCCTATATAAGGCGTGGATTTTTTAAAGATTACTTTTTCGAGGCCTATATAAGGCGTGGATTTTTTAAAGATTACTTTTTCGAGGCCTATATAAGGCGTGGATTTTTTAAAGATTACTTTTTCGAGGCCTATATAAGGCGTGGATTTTTTAAAGATTACTTTTTCGAGGCCTATATAAGGCGTGGATTTTTTAAAGATTACTTTTTCGAGGCCTATATAAGGCGTGGATTTTTTAAAGATTACTTTTTCGAGGCCTATATAAGGCGTGGATTTTTTGAAGATTACTTTTTCGAGGCCTATATAAGGCGTGGATTTTTTAAAGATTACTTTTTCGAGGCCTATATAAGGCGTGGATTTTTTAAAGATTACTTTTTCGAGGCCTATATAAGGCGTGGATTTTTTAAAGATTACTTTTTCGAGGCCTATATAAGGCGTGGATTTTTTAAAGATTACTTTTTCGAGGCCTATATAAGGCGTGGATTTTTTTAAAGATTACTTTTTCGAGGCCTATATAAGGCGTGGATTTTTTAAAGATTACTTTTTCGAGGCCTATATAAGGCGTGGATTTTTTAAAGATTACTTTTTCGAGGCCTATATAAGGCGTGGATTTTTTAAAGATTACTTTTTCGAGGCCTATATAAGGCGTGGATTTTTTTAAAGATTACTTTTTCGAGGCCTATATAAGGCGTGGAATTTTTTAAGATTACTTTTTCGAGGCCTATATAAGGCGTGGATTTTTTAAAGATTACTTTTTCGAGGCCTATATAAGGCGTGGATTTTTTAAAGATTACTTTTTCGAGGCCTATATAAGGCGTGGATTTTTTAAAGATTACTTTTTCGAGGCCTATATAAGGCGTGGATTTTTTAAAGATTACTTTTTCGAGGCCTATATAAGAGTGGTTTTGTCTAAGGCTGAAGTAAGTTCTGTCGAAGCCAGGGTCAACTCAAGGACCCACAAACCTTAAGTTAAAACCACGAGTGGTAAAAGTTAAATTCTTTATTGTAATATTTCTGTGTTTAGATAGAGTAACATTCGGGATTTTCAATACGATAGGGTTCTTAATTCGTTGGTTGTCGTTTCGTTGTGTTGGGACTCGTTCCGTCGGGCTGATGGGGTGACCGTAATCGGCTTTTAATTATATCTAGTAGGCTCCGATTGCGGCACTCTGCTGCATTTTTATAGTCGGCTTCGGGTGTGTAGGTTTATGTAGTCGGCTCGGGTTAAAGTAGTCGGCTCGGATTGTAGTATTCGACTAGGGTCGGATTGTGGTAGTCGACTAGGGTCGGATTGAAGTAGTTGGCTCGAGTTGAAGTAGTCGGCTCGGATTGAAATAGTTGGCTCGGATTGTAGTAGTCGACTCGGGCTGAAGTAGTCGGCTCGGATTGTAGTAGTCGGCTTGGTCTAACTCCAGCACCCGACAATTTCTGCCGATGAAAACTGGAACACTTATCTGTACGACAACACAAAGTGAATGAGAATTATTTTCCTATATCTCCACAATAGTTTAAGGACTGTTCATTGAAGTCTATTATCTCGTTATTATTATTGCAAAGTGAGTTGATTAAATGTAGGTATCCTGGTATTATATTAACGAGGGGTATATAATAAGATGGTGTGAAATGTAGCGGTCACGTAACAAAAGCCATCATGGTTGTGGATTTTATAAAGACTATTTCTTTATCTGAGTTTCTCCTCTTAATTTCTAAGCCTCCCTCTTTTATATATATTTTCCCGTAGCTAGTGATTTGTGTGAGTGCGATTTAAAAATGCATAGACATAATCGAAACATTTATGCAGATTCGCATGTTGTTTCGGTATTTAGCATATTGGACTATTTAACAACATTTACTATTAAAATTAATGAATACATGGCATTGGGCCACACCGACCAGCCGACGACGACAACCACCGACAATTTCGCATTTATCCAACATATGACATAAATGCATAATGTTTAAAAATCACGCGCTATTTTGTAAACATTTTTGTGGCATGCATGAAAATGAATTTATACGGGAGATATGAAAATAATTTGGGGCCCGACAAAAAGGCCTTTAAAACTCAGATCAGATCGGGGAATTAAAATTAGTTTAATGTCAGCGAAATTTTTAAAGCAAAGATTTAAGCCGATTCTCAGCACACAGGCCTTACACTTCCATTTGACTTCAAGATTAGGGTCATTTTTCTCCTTAAGGCCCTCCTTGTAATCCTTCAACGTGCAAATGCCCTTATCATACCATGTTGCCATCCATTGCATGTTCATTATGACTTTGTTGTAATCCTAGCAATTCACACCGTTAATAATCTTTAATAAATCCACGCCTCAGTTGGCCCTTGAAAAATAATCTTTAATAAATCCACGCCTCAGTTGGCCCTTGAAAAATAATCTTTAATAAATCCACGCCTCAGTTGGCCCTTGAAAAATAATCTTTAATAAATCCACGCCTCAGTTGGCCCTTGAAAAATAATCTTTAATAAATCCACGCCTCAGTTGGCCCTTGAAAAATAATCTTTAATAAATCCACGCCTCAGTTGGCTTGAAAAATAATCTTTAATAAAAAATAATCTTTAATAAATCCACGCCTCAGTTGGCCCTTGAAAAATAATCTTTAATAAATCCACGCCTCAGTTGGCCCTTGAAAAATAATCTTTAATAAATCCACGCCTCAGTTGGCCCTTGAAAAATAATCTTTAATAAATCCACGCCTCAGTTGGCCCTTGAAAAATAATCTTTAATAAATCCACGCCTCAGTTGGCCCTTGAAAAATAATCTTTAATAAATCCACGCCTCAGTTGGCCCTTGAAAAATAATCTTTAATAAATCCACGCCTCAGTTGGCCCTTGAAAAATATTCTTTAATAAATCCACGCCTCAGTTGGCCCTTGAAAAATAATCTTTAATAAATCCACGCCTCAGTTGGCCCTTGAAAAATAATCTTTAATAACTCCACGCCTCAGTTGGCCCTTGAAAAATAATCTTTAATAAATCCACGCCTCAGTTGGCCCTTGAAAAATAATCTTTAATAAATCCACGCCTCAGTTGGCCCTTGAAAAATAATCTTTAATAAATCCACGCCTCAGTTGGCCCTTGAAAAATAATCTTTAATAAATCCACGCCTCAAATCCACGCCTCAGTTGGCCCTTGAAAAATAATCTTTAATAAATCCACGCCTCAGTTGGCCCTTGAAAAATAATCTTTAATAAATCCACGCCTCAGTTGGCCCTTGAAAAATAATCTTTAATAAATCCACGCCTCAGTTGGCCCTTGAAAAATAATCTTTAATAAATCCACGCCTCAGTTGGCCCTTGAAAAATAATCTTTAATAAATCCACGCCTCAGTTGGCCCTTGAAAAATAATCTTTAATAAATCCACGCCTCAGTTGGCCCTTGAAAAATAATCTTTAATAAATCCACGCCTCAGTTGGCCCTTGAAAAATAATCTTTAATAATCTTTAATAAATCCACGCCTCAGTTGGCCCTTGAAAAATATTCTTTAATAAATCCACGCCTCAGTTGGCCCTTGAAAAATATTCTTTAATAAATCCACGCCTCAGTTGGCCCTTGAAAAAATATTCTTTAATAAATCCACACCTTATATAGGTCCCTCCAAAATATATTCTTTAAAAATCCACGCCTGATATGGCCCTTCCACGCCAATTTATAAATCCACACTTTATTAGGCCCTCCAAAAATATTCTTTAAAAAAATCCATGCCCATGGCCCTCCAAAAATACTTTCCAAAAAATTCTTTAAAAAAATCCAAGCCCATGGTTCCGTCCAAATAATATTTTTTTTTCTCTTGAAATAAATCTCCCTCCCTTTGGTAACCATGTAATCCAAATCTATAAATTTTCAAAAAAGTTTGTCGGATCCTTGAGTGTGCATGTGGGTGCCTGTGTAAGCCTATGTTGTTCACTGGTATTTAAACCACAATTTTGTACGCTATTATTACATAATTAAATGTAATGCAATTCTTTGTTTCGAATAATAATAATCACTACTACCAACTACCCCAAAAATAGCCCGGGTAACAACCACACATTTGTTGCATGGAATACCATAGAACAGGATATGCGTTTACTAACATCCACCGTAGGCTGGGCCGTTAGTATGCGTACAGATTACGCATCTTCATAATTATACGCAATGTATGACAACAACAACAAAATAGAAAAATGAAATTATTTGCATGTTATATAATTTGCTATGGACATAGTTTATGGACATTAGGGGGAAACAAAATTTTTTGAGGACTATCTATCTGAGGTGTGCATTTATTAAAGAACATTTTTTGAGGTCCAATATAGGCGTGGATTATTTAAGGAATATTTCTGGAGGGACAATGTAGGTGTGGATTATTTAAGTAATATTTTTGGAGCGCCAATATAGGCGTGGATTATTTGTGGAATATTTCTGGAGGGCCAATATAGGCGTGGATTATTTAAGGAATATTTCTGGAGGGCCAATATAGGCGTGGATTATTTGTGGAATATTTCTGGAGGGCCAATATAGGCGTGTATTATTTGTGGAATATTTCTGAAGGGCCAGTATAAGCGTGGATTATTTAAGGAATATTTCTGGAGGGCCAATATAGGCGTGGATTATTTGTGGAATATTTCTGGAGGGCAAATATAGGCGTGGATTATTTAAGGAATATTTCTGGAGGGCAAATATAGGCGTGGATTATTTAAGGAATATTTCTGGAGGGCCAATATAGGCGTGGATTATTTAAGGAATATTTCTGGAGGGCCAATATAGGCGTGGATTATTTAAGAAATATTTCAGGAGGGCCAATATAGGCGTGGATTATTTATGAAATATTTCTGGAGGGCCGATATAGGAGTGGATTATTTAAAGAATATTTTTGGTGGGACAAAATAATCGTGGATTATTTAAGGAATATTTCTGGAGGGCCAATATGGGCGTGGATTATTTGTGGAATATTTTTGGAGGGCCAATATAGGCGTGGTTTATTTATGGAATATTTTTGGAGGACCAATATAGGCGTGGTTTAATTATGGAATATTCAGTGGCCTCTTATAGAATATATCCAACCCATTATCCTCATATTTGTGGCTATCAAATTAAGGCTATGTGTACTGCATGAGAATTTGTTATTTTACCACATATACAAACATGCAGATACACACACATACTCACACATTCTTCCAAACATGTACATACGCAACAAATAACAATCACAGTACCGACTTTTGTGCAAATTAATAATTTTTCACAATCGACCGGAACAAATTGGAAAATTGCAATCGATGTTTTTAAGCGGATTCTGATAATTTGAATTTTGGTCTGCATTTAATTTGGTTGTTGGATTTTTTTCCGCCTCTGCGGCTCTGCTCTCCGGCTTGGATGTCAAAGCCAAAAAAATATATAAATAAATTGTTGGTTAGTTTAAAATAAATTCATTAAATTTTATAAACCACAACAACAACACGAACAACTACAACATACTATGTTATGTTATAACTTTTCCTAATAAATTAGGAGGGTGGAGGATTTCGGATTTTTTTCATTTAGGAAAATTAAAGTCAATATTAAATTAAATATGTTGGAATTTTTTTCGAGGTATCATTTTTCAAAAATATTTCATTTTGGGGAGAAAAAGTTTATTTTTTTATATTTCGGGGGGGTGGGGTTCAGAATGGTATCGCTCTGTGATTAATGGTAAAACTTTTTTATTGTTTAATTTTTGTTTCGACATTTCTAAAACAAATCGAAGTTGGAATCATTAGCAAGGTGTGTTTTGTGTTAATATATTTAAGTTGAGAGGTGGATGGGGGAAAAAGTTTCAAAGTTTCGTGTTTTTTGAACAAACACTCAAAATCATGTAATGGAACTTATTTTTCTGAAAAGGAAAGGGAATGAAAATTTCCCCAAAGAGAATACATATTCCCCCAATAAAGTAAATATTTTTCTACAAATTGTTGTCCTCAGAAGGTCATTTGTAAAACGAGCAAGGACTACCTCAATTCCGAAATAAAGGTAATGCAGACAAGAGAGTCTGGGTTTCCGAAACAAACTTTAATAAACCCACGCCTATTGATGGCCCTCCAAATATATTCTTTTATAACTCCAAAAAATTTTCTATAAAAAATCCACCCTTTTTATGTCGGTCCCAATAATATTCTTTAACAAAATCCAGGCCTCTTCCGACCCTCCCAAACATATTCTTTAAACCAGTAAGGAAAGTAGTAAAGTCGGACGGGGCCGACTCTATGATACCCTTCACCACTATGAGTATATTAAACAGGGCTAATAACATGAAATTGGATGAAATAAAATATGTGATATTTATCTAAATGTGAATCGACTTAGATCTATCCATAAACATGTCATTCGTTTGTTACAATGGGACAAAAGTATGTAAATCGACTTCAAAAAAATATCAATAGGTCATCCGTTGGGCTATGTCTGTACTTCTAGAAAACGCAACTACGCAATTCTATGCTCAATTTTGTACGTTGTGCAAAATTTGATGCCAATCTGACTAACATGAGGAATTTGATGCCCAATTTACTTAAAATCGGGTGAAAATATATATGGAAGCTATATCCAAATATGAACCGATTTCAACGAAACTAATCACAGGTTAGGTTACACTAATTTCAGTAAGTTTTGTTCCTATCAGCCATATCATCATCATCATTCTGTACTAAATTCAGTACGCCAAATTTCGTGCAAATCGAAAGATATATGTGGACTTTGGTGCACCATTTACATGAAATCGGACGAAACTATATATGGGAGCTATATCTAAATCAGGACCGATTTTCATGAAACTTGGCAGATATCATTTTAGGCTCAATTCAGTACGTTATGCACAATTTCGGGCAAATCGAAAGATATATAGGGACTTTGGGGCACCATTTACATGAAATCGGACGAAACTATATATGGGAGCTATATCTAAATCTGGACCGATTTTCACGAAACTTGCCAGACATCATTCTAGACCCAAATGATTAGGTTGTACCAAATTTCGTGCAAATCGAAAGATATATAGGGACTTTGGGGCACCATTTACATAAAATCGGACGAAACTATATATGGGAGCTATATCTAAATCGGGGCCGATTTTCTCGAAACTTGGCAGACATCACTCTAGGCTTAATTCAGTACGTTATGCAGAATTTCGTGCAAATCAAAAGATATATAGGGACTTTGGGGCACCATTTACATGAAATCGGACGAAACTATATATGGGAGCTATATCTAAATCTGGACCGATTTTCACGAAACTTGGCAGATATCATTCTAGGCCTAATTGATTAGCCTGTACTAAATTTCGTGCAAATCGAAAGATATATAGGGACTGTTTCCATAAAATCGGGCGAAAATATATATGGGAGCTATATCTAAATGAACCGATTTTTCCCAATTTCAATAGGGTTCGTCCTTGGGCCAAACAAATGAACTGTGCCAATTTTCATCCATATCGGATCATAAATGCGACCTGTACTTTGCTCACAAAAATACATGGACAGACAGACAGACGGACGGACATGCATAAATCGACTTAAAAAGTGATTCTATGCATATTCTCAAAAGGAACCATGGGTCTATCTCGTTTCCTTTTGCCTGTTACAAACATATGCACAAAGACATAATACCCTGTACCACAGTGTGGTGAAGGGTATAACAAGTAAGGGAAGTAGTAAAGTCGGACTGTGCCGACTATATGATACCCTTCACCACTTTGAGTGTATTCTACATATGTATCCTAACAGACGATGCGTTTTTTGTTATATATCTATATCTGAACCGATTTCAGGGAAACTTGCAAGAGACTAATTTATATTACATCAGTACGTTGTGTCAATCGGCCTAGCAATATCATTCTAGACTTAGTTCAGAACCCTATACCAAAATTCGTGCAAATCGAAAGATATATTGGGACCTTGGTGCACCATTTACCTTAAATCGGTCGAAAATATATATGGGAGCTATATTTAAATCTGAACCGATTTTCTCGAAACTTAGCACACATCATTCTAGACTTTATTCAATACTATGTGCCAAATTTCGTGCAAATCAAAAGATATATAGGGACTTTGGTGCACCATTTACCTTAAATCGGACGAAACTATACATGGGAGCTATATCTAAATCAGAACCGATTTTCAGGAAACTTAACACACATCATTCTAGACCTAATTCATTACGCTATGCCAAATTTCGTGCAAATCGAAAGATGTATAGGGACTTTGGTACACCAATTACCTTAAATCGGACGAAAATATATATGGGAGCTACATCTAAATCTGACCCGATTTTCTCCAAACTTGGCACACATCATTCTAGAAAATATATAAGGTTGCTATATCTAAATCTGAACCGATTTTTAGGAACACATCACTCTCGACCTAATTCATTATGCTATGCCAAATTTCGTACAAATCGAAAGATATATGGGGACTTTGGTACACCATTTTCATTAAATCGGACGAAAATATATATGGGAGCTATATCTAAATCTGAACAGATTTTCAGGAAAATTAACACACATCATTCTAGACTTAGTTCAGTATACTGTGCCAAATTTCGTGCAAATCGAAAGATGTATAGGGACTTTGGTACACCATTTACCTGAAATCGGACGAAACTATATATGGGAGCTATATCTAAATCTGAACCGATTTTCTCGAAACTTGGCACACATCATTCTGGACCTCATTTAGTACTCTGTGCCAAATTTCATGCAAATCGAAAGATATATAGGGACTTTGGTGCATCATTTTCCTTAAATCGGAGGAAACTATATATGGGAGCTATATCTAAATCTAAATCGATTTTTCCCAATTTCAATAGGGTTCGTCCTTGGGCCAAATAAGTGACCTATGCCAAATTTCATCTAATTCGGATCATAAATGCGACCTGTACTTTGTTTACAATTTAACATGGACAGACGAACATCCATAAATCGACTTAAAAGGTGATTCTATGCATATCCTCAAAAGGAACCATGTGTCTGTCTCGTTTCCTTTTGCATGTTACAAACATATGCACAAAGACATAATACCCTGTACCACAGAGTGGTGAAGGGTATAACAAATCCACGTCTATTTATGGCCCTCCTAATAAATTCTTTAATAACTCCACGCCTATTGATTGTCCCCTAAAAAATTTTCTGTAATAATCCAATGTCAATTGATGGCCCCCTAAAAAATGTTCTTTAATATTTCCACGCCTATTATAGCCCTTCAAAAATAATTTTTAATAAAACGAGGCCTATTATAGGCCTACAAAAATATTCTGTATTAAATCCACGACTTATATAGGCCTACAAAAATATTCTGTATTAAATCCACGACTTATATAGGCCTCCAAAAAGTCTTCCTTAAAAACATCCACGACTTATTTGGGTCTCCAAAAATATTCCTTAAAAAATCCACGCCTATTATAGCCCATGAAAAAAAATATACTCTAATAAATTCCACGCCTATTATAGGCCTCCAAAAGCATTCTTTAATAAATGCACGCCTATTATAGGCCTCCAAAAATAATCTTTAATAAATCCTCATCTATAATATCCCTCCAACAATTATATTTTTTAAAAACTCCCCGCCTATATTGGCACCTAAAAAATTTTTTTTTTAAATTCATCGTCTTGTTATGACCCCTAAAAGAATCCCGTCAACTCTGTTCATCTCGCCTTTTATTGTAATTTTTATTTTCTTTATTTTTTATAAACATTTCCCTCATATTTAATTTCTCCTCTTTCGTTGTCTACTATTTCCAGATACCTCACGTGCCGGCGATAAATACGAAACCGCATCCATTGTCAATGGCTATATGAAGCATATGAAATTGAAAATTCGTAATGTTGGACCAAATGATTTCGGTACCTATCGATGCGTGGCAAAAAATTCATTAGGCGAAACTGATGGCAATATTAAATTAGATGGTAAGCTAAATATCGAAGAAAAAAACAAACAAAAAATTGTAGCGTAAAATCAAAGCTATAAAAATTGATTAACGGAAGAGAAACGTTAATGGAGAATTTGAGTTATTTGACTTCAATAATTGGAAACATTTTCCCGCATAATATTGATATTGTTTGAGTTTAGATAGTAAGGATTTTTTTTACAAACATATTTTGTTTTATTTTCTACTTTATAGAAATGCCAGCACCCACAACAGCAATTCTGTCAGAGATGGCGATGTTAAATCGCAGTTATGGTATGTATCGTAGATTGAAAGTAGATGATTTTAATTTAAACATAGTGCACAATATATTTTTATTTTATTTATTTCGCATGAGAGCAAATTATAGCAATAATTCATAATATAGAAATGGAGCTCATGATACATCTGCTTTATGATTTATAAACATGTATTGCCTGGGGTCTATTAGAGCGTACAATTTTATATCGAATATTTTTCCGGGGAAACCAAATCGTACTGTGAAAGGATTTTTTGAAGAATATTTTCCGAGATATCAGAGCTTTAAAGATTTTATTAATATTTTCCTATGTTTCTATGGGTTTGGCTGTTTAACTAATATTTTCCAAGAACTATTATAGACGTGCATTTCATTACCACTATATAGCATCAACTTTATAAAGAATATTTTCCAGGAATGCTGCATACGTGGATTCTAAGGCTGCGGTTTCTTAAAAAAAAATTGTCCAGGTATATAGGCCCGTATTTAATAAAGAAACAATATTAAACGAATGCATTAGCCGCTAATTATTAATGATTACTTTATTATACCATCATTTCGTTTGCAACTCCTCGAAATATATATGGAAGCCCCCATAAGGTTTCAGAAACTATTGTAAACAGCGTGTCTTGGCTCACCTTTCGGTGTACCCCAATTTTACGGCATATTTTGTTTCATATTGGGTACTTAACATCTACCCAAAAAAAAAATCAAATATATTTCTTGACAAAGCGCGTGGCGTTTTTGGCCCATTTTCAACGGAATATGCATCAATTTAAAAATTTAAATTTTTAATTCGTGAAAAAAATTCCCAGGATATTTTCGAAATAAGTCCATTTTCGTCATGGCTCCATATAAATACTGCACCACATTTTAGGAGTTTTTCATAGCCCCAAGCGTATTTTTCAACCGAAGTGGCTGACAATATAGTTGTGTAGGTTAACAACTATGTTGTCAGGGTATTATAGCTTTTTGCAGCCCCATGAGTTTGTAACACCGCGAAATATTGGTCCTAGACCCACCTTTAATTATACCGATCGTCATATCTCGACTAGCTGAGTCGATCTAGATATGTGTGCCCGTCCGTCCGTCTGCCCATTATAATTTCCAAACACGACACAGGCCGCAGTTATGGACCAATCTTCACGAAATTTTTCATGTAGGATGGGTTCTGGCCAATGAAGACCCCTATTGTTTTTGGTAAAGATCGGTATATATATAGGGAACGAAATGAATCAAATACTTAATTTTTGTCGTTTTTTCTGGTTACTCCACAGACCTCAATTATGGACCGAACATCGCGAAATTTTACATGGAGGATAAAGATCGGTCAATATTTAGCGGGTCAAGTGGTCTCTGACTTTTGTGTGAAAAATTACAAAATTTGAATTCTACAGCGTTTATATTTAACCCTGAAGGACCTAGACCCGAGAAGTTGATAGTATATCCAAGAGAAGTGGTTGACCTTTAAATTGATATCAATTATATTGTCGTTTGTACTCGGATTTGGGAGTTACACGTAAATGTTTACAGGTGCTTACGTATTCAGATATTCTTTAATAAACCATTACCACACTAGAGGGCGGACATATAGCGCGGATCGCTTTGAAATGTTCCATGAGGTTCCAGTTATGTTCAAGGACAACGCCTATAATTTTCGGTGATGATCAGATAATAATTTTCGGATGAAGCGGACAAAAAAATTATTTTTTTTTTGTGTTTTTTTCGATTCGCTCTATAGACTACTATTAGAAGCCGAACATCATGACACAAACCATGGTGAAGGGAATATGGACAAGTAATTAGAAGTACTGTACTAAATATTGGTAATATTCGGAAAATATGTCAGTGTAAGTAAGAGGTGCTGTTGATCTCTAATCGGTGAAGAGGGTGCAACTATCATGAAATATTACACAGGCTCGGAATCAAATTCCGTAGAAAGATAGAGTTCTGTGGTAGTTGTATAGGGTATCGTATGGTCGGCCCCGTCCGACTATACTGCTCCGCTCACTGGTTTTAAAATGATTTTTTCTGTACTATCAGAAACATAAGTTTTTAAACCCCTATTCTTATTGCTAATGTGTGTATATACTTTGCTACGACAAATATGTACCTCTTGGAAATATTGGTTTTAGACCCCACGTTTCTTTGGACAAAATCCGTTTCACACAGTTTGTCATTCTGGCCGGCCAGGGGGTGATTGAAACTGAACTTCGAACAACCTAATATATTAACCCTCGTTCTCCCACACAAAGTGTCAAAATTTTGAAAACTTTTAAATATCATGTGTAGCGAATTGAATATCCAACAATTACCATATATGTCCGGATAGACGGACATGCTTAATTGTAATCACTCTAGCTGTATGTTGTAATCACTCTAGCATCTAAAGGAATTGAAATAGATCGCCAAATTTTTTCATAGAGAAGTATTTTGTCTGTAGGCAGGTCATGTTCGAAGATGGGTTATATCGGTCCACGTTTATACATAGCTCCCATATAAGGGTACCCCCCAACCCGTTTTACAACTGAATTCGTTGAAATTTGGTACATGGTTCTATTATTGGTACCAAATTTCTGCACTAAAAAATATAAATATAGGTTCATTTTTTCGGATAGCCCCCATATAAGGGTTCCTCCCAATTTTCGGTATTTTGAGGATCTTGATCGCGTTTTTCAGCCGAATTCGCTGAATTTTGGTACATTGGGTTCTTATTTAGTGTCAAATATCTACGCAAAAAATTATAAACATCGGTCCACTTTTTCTGATAGCCCCCATATAAGGGTATCCCCAAATTTTTGGTATTTTGAAGTTCTTGAGTGCGTTTTTCAAACGAATTCGCTGAAATTTGGTACTTTGAGTTCTAATTGGATAGCAAATCTCCCCACCAAAAATTATAAATATAGGTCAATTTTTTCGGATAGCCCCCATATGAGGGTACCCCCCAATATTCGGTATTTTGGAGTTCTTGAGCGCGTTTTTCAACCGAATTCGCTGAAATTCGGTACATTGGGTTCTTATGTGGTGCCAAATATCTAAACTAAAAACTATAAACATCGGTTCACTTTTTATGATAGCCCCCATATAAGGTTACCCCCCAATTTTCGGTATTTTAGGGTTCTTGAGCGCGTTTTTCGACCGAATTTAACAAATCTCCCTAACAAAATTTATTAATGTTCACCCCATTTTTGTGGTAGTCCCCATATAACCCCCTTTTTATACCCTTCACCACACCGTGGTACATGGTATTATGTCTTTGTGCATATGTTTGTAACAGGCAAAAGGAATCGAGATAGAGCCATGGTTCCTTTTGAGAATATGCATAGAATCACTTTCTAAGTCTGTCCGTCGTCCGTCCATTCATGTATTTTTGTGAACAAAGTACAGGACGAACCCTATTGATATTGGGAAAAATCGGTTCATTAGCATTTTCGTCCAATTTAAGGTAAATGGTGTACCAAAATCCCTTAATATCTTTCGGTTTGCACCAAATTTGGCACAGCGCACTCAACTAGGTATAGAATGATGTGTGTTAAGTTTCCTGAAATCGGTTCAGATTTAGATATAGCTTCAATATCTTAGTATCGGTTGCAGAATGACATATTTATGGATACAATTTCATTTTACTGGTCCATTAAATATGCGACGTCTACATTTTCTAACATTAGATCAAAGTTGCAGTCGTAGCATCACCCAGGAACTAAAAATCGACCATAAAACTGTTTCAAAGGTTTTATGGTCTTTCTAGCAAACGGTGTCTGGCTCTCGTATCAACTAGGATTATTGATTTCCCACAACAACTAACAAAATGGCTATACACTCACAGAGAAGCGTACCAAAATTTTAAATCGATTGGGTTATTAGTTTTTGATTTATCATGCCCTCCATTCGCAAAAACGCTGTTTGGAGAAAAACGCGTTTAAAGTGTGAGAAGCACTCTTGCCGTCATTTGATGCTAGCACAATAAATCGGCTATATCTTCAAAAATTGTTGAGATTTTCACTTGAAAATTTATAGGGACATTCTTGAATTGGTGTAGGTTCGAATTAAATCAAAATACAAAATTAAATTTTTTGAAACCAAGAATTGGGGGGTTCCCTTAAACCATTTTCAATTTATATTTATATTTGCTAACATAATTGTTATTTTTGAGCAATAAACGTGTATTTTTTGAAGAATCACCATAATGGATTCCCTTATGGAAGATCAATGGATCTTTCTTCTGGAATAATAGTAGGTTTCCTTTTCGAAGAGGTCTGTCTATAGAAGTTGAAGAGGGACTATTATAGAAAACAAAGAGGGGCCATTACAGAATCATTTTAAATATCCTTATGATATTTTTATGGAAGAAAACCAGGTTTTTGGAAAATCAATAGATATACCTTTCGATGACTTAGAAGTCAGTTCTATGAGACAGATAGAACAATCAGTTGATGGTTTTTAATTTAATGATTTTTTTATGTTGAATAATATTTACAAATTATTTCAAGCTGAAAGTTCCTCATTGTTCAGTTTGCAGATCCGATATCACAACTTCTTATATTCAATTTCATTAATTTGCACAATTTGGCACTATTCGCACCATTCTTCATCATGTTACTAACTTTAACAAACTCTTTAAACTAATGCTAAGGACCATTGCAATAATCTTAAGATTAAAATTATCGTTTATTTCATTTATTTTCTTAACATTTCCTTCTTTTTCCATTTCTTTTCATTTCTATTTTATTCCAAAAAAAAATACAATAATTGTCGTTGCAAACAACTATAAAACATGGCTGTGAACATATTCCGCCTCTAACAAAAAACAACATAACTTGAACAACAACAACACAATAAAAATCCTGGGGAAAAATGGTCTACAACTACAACAACAATCTACAAACATCTATCAACGAATATAATTTTTTTCGTTTGCATTTTCTTTTTTTGCTGCCGACAATGGACACTTAACAACGACAACAACAACAAAAATACAAACGTTGATTTTTATCCTTCTATTTCCCGGCTGTATGAATGTGTGTCTGTGTGTGTGTTTGATATTTTTTGGTGGAAAAACAAATCTGTTTTTTGTCTGCTCTCCCTCTCTGGCTGGCTGGTCAACGTTCTACAATCTGCCCTGTGTAATTATTTGCTGTATCCTCCGTGTGCCTCCTCCTCCCCCATCCATATATTTTTCAACAATCCTTAAACAAAATAATGTTAAATAAACACCAACAAACGTTGACAAACACACTTACTCCGCTGGGCAAACACACACACACCCGTACACACTCACTTAAACAAATAACATCTGGACCCAAATTGCAATGAATCCGAATCACTGCAAATGGAAATGTTCTCGCCTCACCGAACAAAACTTCCGAATAAAACACAAAACGAACAAAAAACATAGATGGCAAACGTCGTAATAAAAATAAATTAGACTCAAATTCGTTGCCGGACTATGGTGTCGAAGAATGGCGTGATGGTGCCGGTAAGTATTATTTATATTATGTATTTCATTTCGGTTTTTGTTCGTTGTTGTTGCTCTGTTCTGTTCTGATTTTATTATTTTATTTTTTTGGACTTTGTGTTTAAATAAAACAAAACAAAAAACGAAATCAAATTATTATCCTTATAAGGAAAGAGGAAAATAAGAACGAAATATGTTCAGAATTATAAAAAAAGTTTGAGGAAGCAATTTAAAACAAAGGAATATCGTTGATGGCATTAAATTGGAAGAGTTTAAATGTTTTCTCGAAGTTCGGATTTTTATTTAAATTGTTTAACTTATTAGAATATTTATACCCTTCACCACACTGTGGTACAGGGTATTATGTCTTTGTGCATATGTTTGTAACAGGCAAAAGGAAACGAGATAGACCCATGGTTCCTTTTGAGAATATGCATAGAATCACTTTTTAAGTCGATTTATGCATGTCCGTCCGTCCGTCTGTCCGTCTGTCTGTCCATGTATTTTTGTGAGCAAAGTACAGGTCGCATTTATGATCCGATATGGATGAAAATTGGCACAGTTCATTTGTTGAAATTGGGAAAAATCGGTTCAGATTTAGATATAGCTCCCATATATATTTTCGTCCGATTTAATGGAAACGGTCCCTATATATCTTTCGATTTGCACGAAATTTAGTACAGCCTAATCAATTAGGCCTAGAATGATATATCTGCCAAGTTTCGTGAAAATCGGTCCAGATTTAGATATAGCTCCCATATATAGTTTCGTCCGATTTCATGTAAATGGTGCCCCAAAGTCCCTATATATCTTTTGATTTGCACGAAATTTGGTACAACCTAATCATTTGGGTCAAGAATGATGTCTGGCAAGTTTCGTGAAAATCGGTCCAGATTTAGATATAGCTCCCATATATAGTTTCGTCCGATTTCATGTAAATGGTGCCCCAAAGTCCCTATATATCTTTCGATTTGCCCGAAATTGTGCATAACGTACTGAATTGAGCCTAAAATGATATCTGCCAAGTTTCATGAAAATCGGTCTGATTTAGATAT
>NW_026876257.1:0-19656 GCF_032173495.1 Musca vetustissima
TTCTAAAACGTCAGAATAAAATAGTTTGTCTATTTTCATCTGACAATGCCATATCACTCGACGGAGCGGAAAAGTTGAACAAATGTCAACTTTGCCGATGCTTGAGGAAGTATCCTGGTCTAGTCATAAAATATTTTCTTACGCAAATAAAGATATGGAAATGGTCGGAAACGTGTTTTCAGATTATGAGATTAGCTCCGAAAGCGACGAATAAATTTCAAAATATGTATATGTAAAAAAAGATTTGAAGTGTCCTTATTTTTATTTTAATGTTTATGATTTTTCTAAGTATCAATATAACATTTGAAGTGTCTTTATATTTTTATCATCAACAATAAAAATCTCATTTTTATTTCAATTGTGTACCTATTTATTGAGACAGTAGTAGTTTCTGAAATAAGTGTGAAAAAACATGGAAAACGTATGTCGAAATTTTAATTTTTTTTTTGCAGTTGTGTTATTTTCAGTATGATGGTGTTGTTTTATTGATTTTATCTCAAGAGAAAATTTTTAGATCTAATTAAGAGGAAAAATATAGCTTAAGAGCCAAAAGCAATATTTCGAATAGTTCACGAGATATAGACTCAAAAATAAGTACGTATTATCCAAAAATTGTGCTAAAATCCACCCCAGTCGAATATTTTAAAAATTAATTTAAAAAAAAAAACCTTAGCTAATAATACAAAACCAATATAGGGATTTTCTTCCACCATCACAAGCTTCACGATTTTGGGGGTCTCGATTGGTTCAAGATTTTAGTGCTGCACAGTGTTATTACCCACCTCGTGGCAATTAGGTCGAGACGATGGTCACGTTCGGACGAGGAAATTATGTCTGATGGGGAAATTGCAAAGGAGATGCTACTGTCTAAAATTGATGAGCTGAACCTGCTAGGAATGCTACTGCACCATCAATTGCGAAGGATGTAGAACCCTCTGTCCCAAAAGCGTCATCTAGCCCATATGTCGTCGCCACTTGAAGTCAACCATCTACGAGCCTATCATGCCGTCTATGTTCCCGTTCCCATGCACTGTATCGTTGCATCAATTTCAAAAGGATGCCGCATCGCAAACGTATACGCTTTGTAGTAGCAAATGACTATTGCTTTAACTGTTTGCAGTCCAATCACAAAACCTACGCATGTCAGGTTCCGAGCAGTTGCCATCACTGTTCCGAAAAACATCACAGCCTCTTGCATTCTCGTACCCGTCAGCAAGTTCGTTCGAGTCGTACATCTTCCGCTCGTCCGCTCATTGAAACGCCGACATTCAGAGCCATACCACCACTTCCAATTAGTCGCTTGGTCACCCTCGCACCCACCGCCATTGTCCGTCTGTGTTTCCAAAATGGAAACATGGTAGTTCGCGCACTTATAGATCAACGTGCACCCTACTGTCGGTAATAGCGATTTTCAAATTATTTATCCCAATTTTCTTGGTCTTTTTTTGGACAATTTTACAAAAGTTGTTGTTTCTTCCTTTTATATCGAATATCTTATATTATTTTATAAATCCACTACGAAATTCGCCTGTGGTTACCCTACATTCGGTTCTATGCGATCTCAAATAGTGAAAAATAGTGATTTTTTGGTTATTTTTTGAATTTTATGCATCCTCTTTCGTTTTTATTTGCCTTAAATCATGTCGGTCAATCCAATAACACAGTTCATTCGGGCTTCTGATAATGTGGTCAAATTTATTGCTTCATTCCACATGCTTAAGCCGGAGAGTCACACCATTTTCAACCTTGCAATTCAAAGCTCGAACTTCAAAAGTTGTGGTCTAAAGTCAAGGAAACTTATGATATTGACTATTCGATGACTTTAGGGGGTATATCCTACGATCAAATTTCGTCTGTCGATTCCAAATTTCAATCCTCTGGGCAAAGCTTTACTGATTGTTTGTCGGAAATCAAGGAAAAGTTGCACAGCTTTAAGTCGGTTAACATACTTCCTGCAACTCCCACCATCATGACTGCTAGTACTCCGCAAACTATTATATCTCCAGCTATTTCACAAATTGGTAGTGCTTCTTCTCGGCCACCTGTTGATCAGCCATGTTCCGCAAATAACCTCAATAGTTCTCGTGATAATTTGAATATTTCCAATTTAGCAAATATGGTTCAAACTAATTGCCCAAATCATGCAGAAGTTTCGATTTCTAATTGGAGTTTGCCGCCCAATGTCTCAAATACCATGCATAATTTCAACTTGCCACCGTGTGAGATTGATGATTTTCATGGAGATTTCTTGTCATGGACCACCTTCCGGGACCTGTCCTGTGTCATGTTTATAAATAACTCTTGCTTAAGTGACATTGAGAGGCTTTGACACTTAGTTCAAAAAAACAAAAGGTAGGGAAAAAGCTAGGGAAATCGTTTCAAAATATCCGCTCACTCATAGAAGTTTTGCAATGGCGTGGAAGCCGATAAAGGATACGATCTTCCAGTATTGGAATCTGAGACCAGTTCTAACTTGACAAATTTACAGCGTGGTATCAACGGCTGCATTTCTGTCACGGAACATTGGGATCATATTCTGGTTTATATTTGTCAGCAGCGTTTGCTCAAATTAACTGTAGCTTTATGGGAACAAAGTATTAGGGATAAATCGTCTCTATCATCTTGGGAAGATTTAAAAAGTTCCTTACCAAAAGGATTCAGACTTTAGCATGTTTGCGAGACATGCGTATTTATCCTGCCAGTTAATTACGGAGAAAAAATAAAGTAAAAACGCATTTGGTTAACTCTGCGGTTCAAGAAAAGTCCAGTTCGTTCTGCATTCTTTGTCGGAAAGAAATTCATTCGTTACAAACCTGTCCTAAATTCAAAACTTTTACATTAAAAAAACGATTTGAAGCTGTGAAAAAAACAGGGCTGTTGTTTTAATTACCACTCTATGGGATACTCTCTCAGGAATTGTTCTAGTGGTCATAATTGCAAAATTTGTAATAGTCGTCACCTTCAGTAATACTAATTCTGCGCCATTAGAAACGAATGTTGCTTCTACCTCTACCGGGGCTAATTCTCAAATGATGAATAATCATGTGTTGCATATATCACAAAACCGGAATGATTTGTTAGGTACGGCTATGGTTAATATTGTCCAACTAGGAGTTTCCTACCCTGCTCGAGCCCTTATTGATCCCGGGTCAGAAGCTTCATTCACAACCGAACATGTACAAAAGGTCTTAAAGTTACCCACTCAATCAGTTTCCGCAACATATTAGGCTCATTGCAATCAAAACACAACAATAACTTATGAATTCTTACTGGTCCTATGCCTTCCTCTTCAGTCCAGGTCTTTACGACTGTGTTGGATTTTGCTGAAGAGGAATCTCTCAACAAGACGCGATTCTGGGAACTTGAAGAAGTTCCCAAACAGAAACATTTTTCGCCGTCGGACACGTTTTTGAGAGGAATTATTGTTCTACGACCGTGCGGAATTCGGAGGGTCGTTACGTAGTAACGCTTCCCTTTAAATCCGAATTTCCGCAAACATTGCAACTGGGGGAATCTTGTAATAACGTTTTAAAACAGTTTTGTCGTTCGGAAAATTCACTCCTTCGTAGACCATCAGTTAAAGTAGTTTATGAACAGGTATTACAAAAATATCTCTCATTGGAACACATGTACCCTGTTCAGCCCCTTCAGTCTGATTCGCTAGCCTGTTACCTTCCTCATCATCCAGTATAAAATCCAGACAAGCCCACGACAAAACTTCGAGTTCTATTTAACGCTTCCAATACAACTTACAATGGTGTTACATTAAATGATATTCTTCATGTTGGGCGAACTCTTCAAACAGATTTAGTTCTTTTTATTTTGCGCTGGCGTTTATTTAAATTCGTTTTCAATTGTGACATTACTCAAATATACCGCCAAACTCGTGTCGATCCCAAACATTCACCATTTCAAAGGATTTTGTTTAGACCTTCTCCTTCCGACCCTATTCAAGATTATGAGTTGCAAACGGTCACCTTTTGGGTAAATTCGGACTTTTCATCAATTAGCAGATGATACTCGGTCTGATTATCCATTAGCATCTCATATTGTCCGTAAATGTATGTATGTAGATAACGTCCTCGCTGGCGCTCATGAAATTTACACTGCGTTGGCATGCCGTGACCAGCTTATTGAAGCTTTATCCACTGCAAAGTTTGAACTGAAGAAGTGGACGGTAAATCACAAGTCTATTTGGCCTTGGTTTTCCCCTGATAAACTCGACGATGCCCAGGTACTCTCCTTTGTAGAATCTAGTAGTTCAAACCCGTTAGGAATTAGATGGAACGCGCATTCTGGTTCTTTCTTTTTCCTTGTAGACTCCCTTTCAAATAGGTTAACTACTCCAAAAGGGAAGTCTTTTCGATAATTGCGAAACTCGTTGATCCCGTAGGTTGGTTATCGCTTGTAATTGTTGTTGCTAAAATTATTATACAAAGCGTTTGGATAGATAGAATATATTGGGATGACTATTTGCTTGCCAATACTAAGAAATCGTGGGAATCGTTCGTTGAGCATTACCATGGTATAAATTCTATAAGTTTTCCTCGTTGGGTTCACTACTGTCCAAATGACATGGCTGAACTCACGTATTTTCTGATGCTTCGGAAAATGCATATGCGGGTGTAGTTTACTTATGCACTCTATCTCCAATCGGTAAGGTTAACATTCACCTGTTAACCTCAAAAACTAAAGTCGCGCCACTAAAATCGGTATCTTTGCCTCGTCTTGAACTTTGCGGGGCTACACTAGCCCCTGATTTGCTAAAGTAAATTTTAAATAAAATCCAATTATCAATAAATAGGGTTTATTGTTGGAGCGATTCGACTATAGTGAATGCTCAATGGCATCATGTTAGATCCGAAGGTAACCTTGCCGATTTGGGCAGTCGTATTATTTTACCCCAGGACTTAGCCAATTCTTCACTTTGGTGGCACGGTCCCGGGTGGTTATTGTCTGATTCCTCTCAATGGAGAATATCCGAAACCATCGCAATTGAAGTCGTTTGCGGGTAGAGCATGAGCAATTATCACCCACCTCGTGGAAACTAGGTCGCGTTGTCCAGGTCCATGCTGGAGACGATGGTCACGTTCATGTCGTAGACCTTCGTACCGAAAAAGGGATTGTTTGGCGACCAGTCATGAAATTAGTACTAATTGGCCATGGTTAATAATCTGAGCATATTCATTTTGTCGTGTCCATATTGTTTGTGCAGCTATGGATTCATCTTCCGAAATTTTTCCTTTGATTGTCCTGCCTAACAAGGACGAGGAAATGATGTCTGATGGGGAAAGTGCAAAGGAGATGCTACTGCCTAAAATTGATGAGGCGGTAGCTGAACCTGCTAGGAATGCTCCTGCACCATCAATTGCGAAGGATGTAGCACCCTCTGTCCCAAAAGCGTCCTCTAGCCCATATGTCGTCGCCACTCGAAGTCAACCATCTACGAGCTTATGATGCCGTCTATGTTCCCGTTCCCATGCACTGTATCGTTGCATCAATTTCAAAAGGATGCCGCATCACAAACGTATACGCTTTGTAGTAGCAAATGGCTATTGCTTTAACTGTTTGCAGTCCAATCACAAAACCTACGCATGTCCGGTTCCGAGGAGTGGCGATCACTGTTCCGAAAAACATCATAGCCTCTTGCATTCTCGTACCCGTCAGCAAGTTCATTCGAGTCGTCCGAGTACTGCAATCCGCCAGATCCGTACATCTTCCGTTCGTCCGCTCATCGAAACGCCGCCATTCAGAGCCATACCACCACTTCCAATTAGTCGTTTGGTCATCCTCGCACCCACCGCCATTGTCCGTCTGTGTTTCCAAAGTGGAAACATGGTAGTTCGCGCACTTATAGATCCATGTGCAGGCGTCAGCCGTGTTTGTGAGACCTTGATATCTCACTTGAATTGGCCGGTATCGTCAGTAGATGGAGCGTGTTTTTGCGATTTGATGGTAACCTCGACTTAAGACGTGTCTCAAAGACAATATATAACTGCGCAGGTCGTAAGATTGTCGTGTGGTCGGACGACGGCGTTGCCATTACCGCCATCGATTTGCGACTCTTTCATCGGATTGCAGTTGGCGGATCCTAGCTTTTATAAATCGAGTGCCGTGGCCATAATATTGGGCCCTGAGGTTTATGCTAAAATAATAACACCATCGCGAGTCATATCCCAGCCTGGTGCATACAAAAAAGATTCTTACTTAAACATTTCAACATTATTAATGTTGTAACACAGATATACAATTTGGATATGTACCTAAAGTAATACATATTAATATGGTAGGCGGTGCAGTATGTGAGCAATATTAAATTAAATTTAACTTTATTTAATTTTTTTCATTCAAACTTTACACCACGAGGGTACATATATTGTCGGACTACGTATAGTACATGTCAGATAATACCCATTCAAATATGATGTATTATGCAACAGGTAGCCCAGATAACGCCTGCACTCGGTGAGTTATATTTTTGGCGTCAACATCGGGAACAAGTACCAACGCAACCCGACTAGGCCTATAAAAAGTTAGGGTCCGGTAATGGCAGCCCAAGAAATGCCTTTTTCACCTGTGCGGACACTTTTTCTCTTGGCGTGTAGTTACTCTCGCCATAAACGATATGGTTTGAGCTGAATCCGAAACCAGGACAATTGCCTACAATGGAGGAGCATATTAAACTCTGTACGGAGCACGGGCCCAGTACCGCACGTACTGGGAAGGACGGTCCGACACTTTGAAGTCTCACTATTAGACTTGGATATATAGTCGACGCCGTTGGTAACGGCAAAGTGCCAACTAAATGAACATTTGAACGGCATAGATTGTGAAAATCTTCGGACGAACGTGACTCCGACCTTGAACTCGGACGAGACGCAGAAATGGGATACGGACGTGACGCGGACGGGACAACGGTCGACAGGTTTGGACCACATCTTTCCAATCATCGTGCAACAGTGAGTGGTGACAGCCGCCAAATTTATTACAGGCCCTCCTGATATGGCATTCTCGGGCTTAGTGTCGTTTTCCCAGACAGCGAGTACAGTCCCGGTATTTGGCCACAGTTTTAAGACGTCATGGCAAGAAATGCATCAACGAGTGCCGGCGTTGGCAAATACGACAACTGTATCGATGGGGAGCATTTGAATCGCCCGGACGGACGCGGACGGTCCAAGGGCGCCGGATTAACACAAGGAGGCGCAAACGAGAGACCCGCAGTTACGGATTCCTTACATGCGCTTAATTTAGTGGAACCCACAGTAACGAATTCATGTTACTAGGAAAATATGGGAATGTAGTTAAATGAAGAGATCAATTGTTCGGTCAAAGTGACTAATTAGAAATAGGCTGTTTTACAACGCCGTTTGCGGTCCGACGACGACAATTCGAACGTGACCATCAATACCCGGGTAAACGTTTTCTACTCGGCCTAACTTCCACGACGTCGGTGGGAGCTGTTCGTGACGAATACAAACAAGATTAACCTCTTCAATTTTCCGTTACGGAAATTTAAATGTATATAGTATTTGCAAAAGTTTCAAATATTCCTCCTTCCATCGATTGCAAAACAAATGCGGAAGCGCTTGAACTTTACGAAACCTATTCAAAACGATATAGGCTCGTCAATTACGACAGGTTCAGGAGGAGCGAGTAACGGGCGCCTATTAAGAAATGAGCTGGTGTCAATGCTACGAAGTCGTCAGCATTATCTGATAACGGACAAAGTGGGCGCGAATTCAAACATGCCTTTATTCTAGCCAATATAGTCGCCAATTCTTCAAATGTAAGCCGAACGTTTCGAACTTGTTTTCGAAAGTGTTGCATACAACTTGAAAATTTTTAAACCGTGGAATCCAATATTCCATTCTCAGAGTTCGAAGCATAAGTTTGACATCCCCGTAAAGACATCTCGTGTGGATGTGTTCGATCAAAAGTATTTTATATGGTACAATCAATAATTGAATAGCGTTCCGAATAAGAAAGAGATGGTGAACGCGCTAGACGAACATTAATTCTCATGACCTTTTTATCATACACGAATGGATTGAGAGGGGCTAACGAGCTTTTACTGGAAAGAGGATCCTTATCAATTAAGTGTTTATATTCATCCGCAAAATGCAACTTTTGGGCAGTTATTCAACGATTCCGAACCTCGGTTAATTCTTCTGCTGAAATGTCAAAATTTGGATAAATATATGTGCCTCTATAACGAGGGTAGGTCTGACGACAGAATCTAAAAACGTAAGCCATGATACGAAGCGCTTTTTGAAACGAAGAAGAATATCTTCTTGAGAATAATAATTTTTAAAATTTTGGAGGCCAATACTGCACCGCAATGTTCCAGGCGTGGTAGTGAAATATATTTTAAATGTATTCGTTTTACTCTATAAAGGATGCACAAACACATTTTAATCTGGCGACACTATTTGCATAGAAAGATACCCCCCCGTATGCCTTAACTGAGGCATCTGAAAATAAATGAAGTTCTGCCGTGCATTCCGGGGAAAACTGAAACTAACGAGGAATTTTTATCAAATTTACCTGAGGGCACGAATTGACGAATTTACGCCACTCCGAATAAGTAGCGGGAAGAAGATGATCGTGTCAACCAATTTAATCTAACCAGACCTTTTGCATTATAAATTTTGCGCTAACAACGACCGGACTTAACCAACCAACCGGGTCAAAAAGTTTGGCGATGGCTGAAAGAACTTCATGCTTTTTATAATCGACCTTTATTTCAATGGGATTTACTTCAAAATAAAATAAGTCCAACCTGGCGTTTCAAGGGCGGGAATCGCACAAATTAACATCTGCCAGACGAATACTTGGCATTTGTGGAGAAACCGTAAACGAGGATATATTGCCATAATTTGACGGTAAAACCAATGTACGAATTTCTAACACAACGGTATCATCGCACGGAATTTATGGTGTGTTATGGAGAATGTTTAGCATAGCCGTCCCCAACAGAACAAATTCATTTTGAGACGCGTGGAATACTCCTGATGAAGTGGATGGAACTGAGGGATCCAGAGGTGCTGAATTTGGTGCATTGTTAGGGTTTCGAAATGCCGAATATACGGTAGGGGTTAAATTCCTAGGGGCCGACTCACTCCTTTGAAATAAAGTATGATAAGTTCGCCTAAATTTCGAACACCCATACCGACTAATGCAATTTTTCACCTCATATCCCTTACGCAAACAATGGGCGCATAATCTACGACGTTTAACGGTAGAAAACATAACTGAAAGCGACATATTTTTGAATCTAGGGCATTCAAAAAACCGATGGGATTGTTGAGGAAAGAGGAGACACTCATTTTTGGGAGAAGATGGAACATTCGCCGATAGGTACGCTTTCGTGACATGAGTTTGAAGTTTTTTAGCGCTAGATTTATTAACCGAATCATTCCCTCGCATACCATGGAAACACATGAGTGTCTGAATCCGTTCCGTTAAAAACCTATCGAGGTCTTCCCAAAGCGAGACAGATCACTTGTCTTTAACACAAGTTCGTTAAAGGGAATTTGGAAACTTTTGTTTTTGCAAAATAGTCAGGCTGAATCCCAGTTTGTTGTTTAAAAAAGCAACTATTTATTAGTGGGGAATGTATGGCATTGTTTGCGAGCGGTGAGACACGGAATACTATAGTTTCGGATCACCCCACTGATCCTCATCAGTTCCCATAGTTTTTTTTTTGTTGGATATATATACAAATGATTATATACAAAATCATTTCATACCCAAATGTCTCTTGTAAAAAGCGAAGTACTTAGCTGTCCGACTACATAAACTGCATGAGAATTTCGCTGGTGGAAGGCATGTTAACAATTTTCTACTTAAACACACGAACACGAGAAAAAATATTTATTTCGAATTAAAATATATAACAAAAAACAATATATGACAATATATAACATTTATAATATATATATATATAAATATATTTAAAAATATAAAATTTATATTATTTTTATTAAATTCATTATAAAATTCAATTAAATTCATTATAAATTCATTCCGTTTGTAACTCATCGAAATATTCATTCCCGACCCTATACAGTATATATTTATGATCAGGGTAAAATTCTAAGACGATCTATCCATGTCCGTCCGTCCGTCTGTTGTAATCACGCTATCTTCTGAAGGAATTGAGATAGGGTGCTGAAATTTTGCATAGGGTTGTCTTTTGTCTGCAGGCAGGTCAAGTTCGAAGATGGGATATATCGGTCCACGTTAGGTATAGCTTCCATATAAGGGAACCCACCAAATTTCGGTAATTTGGGGTTATTGAGTGCGTTTTTAAGCCGAATTCGCTGAAATTTGATACATTGGGTTCTTATTGGGTACTAAGTGTCTCCACAAAAAATGATAAGTATGAGTCCACTCTTTCTGGTAGCCCCCATATAACGGTACCTCCTAATTTTCAGTATTTTGGGGGTTTAGTATTTTGAGTTTTTAGTAGGTACCAAATCTTTCTACTAAATTATGTATATAGCTTCATTTTTTCGGGTAGCCCCCATATAAGGGTACCCCCCAATTTTCGGTATTTTGGGGTTCTTGAGCGCGTTTTTCAGCCCAATTCGCTGAAATTTGCTACATTGGTTTCTTATTGGGTCCTAAATGTCTCCACAAAAAATTATGAATATAGGTCCATTTTCTTGAATAGCCCCCATATAAGGGTACCCCCAATTTTCGGTATTTTAGGGTTCTTAAGCGCGTTTTCCAACCGAATTTGCTGCAATTTGGTATATTGTAGTCGTATATGATAACAAATCTTTCTACCAAAAATTATTAATATTCCCCCCCTTTTTGGGGTAGTCCCCATATAACCCCCTTTTTTACAATAGAATAGTTATCTGATTTGTTCCGCGTTTTGAGTTTGGTTCTAAGACTCTATGGTAATCATTTCACCTGCGGGGGATAGCGAGATAAAAAATTAGAACGTAAGGTTCGATAATGAACTATATCCGCATTTAGACCTAGCCCCTGTGTGGAGGTTTCAGAAGGAGTGTACCGATATTCCCCATCTTCGAATTTGAATTATCAATTAAAAATTTATAGTATCTGTCAGTATATCTATGGTGGAGGGTATCCAAAGTTCGGCCCGGCCGAACTTAACGCTTTTTCACTTGTTTTATTAAACACCTACAAACGAAATAATAATTTGTAATTGTTGCCTTTTCATTCTTTTCTTTGACTTGCAATTGAAATATTTTCTTCCAACAATGTGTTTCATTGAAACAGCTGATTTCCTTATGTTTTACATACGAAAGTAGAGCGCGTCCTATTCGAAAAAAACTACATATGTAATTGCATATCGTTTTGACACATTGAAATTTCCGTATGTTTCACATGACGAGTTCGATTTCCATATGCAAAAAAGTGACAGCACATATGTAAAATACATATCGTGTAAAAACACCATTAGTTGTTTGTTGGGATATTCTCCCTATACAAAAAACCTTTCATACCCAAATGTCTCTTGTAACAAAGCGAAGTACTTAGCTGACCAACGACATAAACAGCATGAGAATTTCGCTGGAGCCTCACTTTGAGGTTAACAAGGCATTTACAAACATTACCACACCTTTTCCCACTGTTGTGTGTTGTCACATCGCGACAAATGCACACAACGACTTTGTTGGTGTTGCTAGTGTACAGCAACAAACCAAACAGTTTAACCGTGCCTGCGTCTACAACTTCAGTAGGGTTGGCGGTTTATTTGGTATACCATCTGTATTTTATTATTATGGAATACTAAGACGATTTAGCCATCGGTTGCAATAATTCCGCTTTCTAAGGAAATCGTGATAAAAAACTCGAACCTCACGTTAATGAAATATATCAGCCAGCATTTAGGCCCATATAATTACACCACCTGAAGGAAAAAATTTAGACACAAAACAACAATATTGGGTTCGAAATTGACATATGCCGATCAATAATTAGGCGTAGCCCTCATATAATTATTACCTCAAATATTCGCTAATTTCTACACTATGTAATCTAGATTGCAGTAGTTTGAGGATTGCATATTATACCACGCGTTATTAATATCAGTCCACGCTTTGGGGTTTTCATTAATTCATTTGTATTTGGTGTACACAATAGGTTCACTTTTTGATATGTTCCCTCTATTATCTGTCAGTATACCTATGTTGGAGGATATCCAAAGTTCGACCCGGCCCGAACTTAACGATTTTTCGCTGGTTTATATAAAAATAGTTAGCTGATTAGTTGCGTGTGTTGGGGTTTTATTATACCATAGTATAGAGAAAAGTCGTAACTCAAACCAGACAGTTGTTTATCATTCATGATAAAAAATTCGAACCTGAAGATAATGCAATGTATCGGCAGCCCTATATGCCATATAATTATACCTTCTGAAGGAACGAATTGAGATACAAAACAAAAGTACTGGGTTCGAAATTGACATATATCGGTCACTAAAAAGGCATAGCCTTCATATTATGGTTACCCAATATATTCGATATTTCCTACAATATGTTATCAATATTGGCATAGCCTTATAGCATAGCCTCATTTAACATTGTATTCTGATTTACAGTAGTTTGAGAATTTTATACTGTACCAAGCGTTACCAGTATCAGTCCACGTTTTGGGGTTTTTAGACTTTAGGAAATACCCCATTAAAAATCGCTGCAATTTGTATTTAGTGGACATACTAATTTACATAAACCCATTTATAGGTCCACTTTTTGGTATGTTTTCTATATTTGCATATACCTTTCTGTATATCTATGGTGAAGAGTATACAAAGTTCGGCCCGGCCGAACTTAACGCTTTTTTAACTTGTTTTCTTTCGTCTTGTCCAATGCAGTCCATTTGTATGACCTTGATGACTCCGAATCAATAGCGCGTGTGTCCCATATTTGTTGTTTCCTTCTTTGTTCCCTATATTTTCCGTAAGCTTATGTGTGTTTCCCCCTTCCCTATCCACTTGTTTTCTTTTGTCTTGCACAATGCGGTCCATTTTTATGACCTTGATGAACCTGAAAGTTTATTGGCCCTGAAATCAATAGCGCGTGTGTCCCTTATTTGTTATATCCCACTTTGTTCCGTATATTTCCCATATGTGTGTTTCCCCATTCCCTATCCACTTGTTTTCTTTTGTCTTGCACAATGCGGTCCATTTTATGTCCTTGATGACCCCGAATCAATAGCGCGTGTGTCCCATATTTGTTATTTTCCTCTTTGTTCGTATATTTTCAGTACGCTTATGTGTTTTCCCCCTTTCCCTACCCTCTTGTTTTCTTTTGTCTTATCCAATGTGGTCCATTTATGACCCCGAATAAATTGCGCCTGTGTCCCATATTTGTTCTTTCCCCCTTTCTTCCGTATATTTTCCGTAAGCTTATATATGTTCGCCACTTCCTTATTGTATATGTCCTCCACTTCCTTTTTCGTGATGCAGTGTCGCAGTACGCCCCTTGCCCCCTTCTATAGCATGCCTAATATGGGCAATATTGCTAATTTTTTAATATTCCATTTTCAAAAAATATGTTTTTTTTTTGTTTTTGTGGCACATCAACGATTTTCGGCACACATATAGAGAAAAATACTCTGACTCCGAAACCATTCGCGATCAAATTTTTGGTTAATGCGCGCAAAAGTTATCGAGGTTTTAATTTTGGGCATAAGAAAAAAATCTTAAAGTTGCGCCGTTGACCAAAAACGATTTTTTTTATTTTGCGAAATTTTATTTGACGGCTAAGATGTGCCACATATTGCATTGAAGTACCCAAAAACTCGTAAAACGCGAATAATTTCCGAAAACTCCATATGCCATTAACGCGCATCCGATTTCGGTGTGCACCCTAAAAAATACGTCGATCTATACCGATTTCAATGTGGTCCATTAAGAACCATGGATGTGCCAGCTCACACTATTTTTGAGATAAATTGGGTACATCTCTCTTTCGGCTGAAGTTTTTAAGTTTTAGTTCTCTTTTCGAAAAAGATGAAAAACCGTATGAGGTCATTTATTGAAGCGGAAATGATCCACAGAAAATGCAAATAAATCCGCGATATTTTCAAAAACATTTTTTGCAAATTTCGTGTTTTTGGAAGGCCAGTTTCCGCCGTTCTAGTAGATGGGTTTTCACGAAGAAGATTTTATATCATCCGAAACGTAAAAAACCTTATTGATGGCGGCTACCCATATCATTCACTTGACAGATCTAAAAAGTTGGCCCGAAAAATAGGTTTTTTAGAAATTTGATCGCACCAAATGTTCACCATCGGGTGAGTATTACTCTGAAGCTGTGCATACTACATACACAAAATACACATAAAATTGCGCAGATTCGCGACTACAACAATTTTATAATCGAGCTTCAAAATGGCAGCATCATTTAAAGGTTATGCAGTTAAAATTTTGAAAAATAATACAGAAGGTGGCGTAGCCCCATTTTGTTGGCTTCTAGTTTTACTTTGACACGAAAACCGTGAAATGAGTGGCTTAATCACAAATCGATAGAGAACATTAAAAAACTGATTCGCATAGTATGGAGGGTATATTAATTTTGTCATTCCGTTTGTAACTCCTCGAAATATTCATTTCCGACCCTATAAAGTATATATATTCATGATCAGGGTAAAATTCTAAGACGATCTAGCCATGTCCGTCCGTCTGTCCGTCCGTCTGTTGTGCTGAAATTTTGCATAGGGTTGTCTTTTGTCTGCAGGCAGGTCAAGTTCGAAGATGGGATATATCGGTCCACGTTTAGGCATAGCTCCCATATAAGGGTACCCGGCAAATTTCGGTATTTTAGGGTTCTTGAGCGCCTTTTTCAGCCGAATTCTCTGAAATTTTGTACATTGGGTTCTTATTGGATACTAAATGTCTCCACAAAAAATTATAAGTATAGGTCCATATTTTCTGGTAGCCCCCATATAACGGAACCTCCTAATTTTCAGTATTTTGGGGGTTTTGGTTGTATTTTTCCGCCGAATTGGCTGTAATTTAGTGTTTTGAGTTCTTAATAGGTACCAAACCTCTCTAAAACAAATTATGTATATAGGTCAATGTTTTCGGGTAGCCCCCATATAAGGGTACCCCCCAATTTTCGGTATTTTGGGGTTCTTGAGCACGTTTTTCGCTGAACTTTGCTACATTGGGTTCTTATTGGGTCCTTAATGTCTCCACAAAAAATTATAAATATAGGTCCACTTTTTCTGGTAGCCCCTATATAATGGTACCTCCCATTTTTTAGAATTTTGGGGGGTTTGATCGTATTTTTCCGCCGAATTAGCTGTAATTTAGTATTTTGACTTCTTAATAGGTACCAAATCTCTCTACCAAATATTATTAATATTCGCCCCCTTTTTGGGGTAGTCCCCATATAACCCCCTTTTTATACCCTCCACCATAGTATGGAGGGTATATTAGTTTTGTTTTTCCATTTGTAACGCATCGAAATACTCATTTCCGACCCTATAAACTATATATATTCTTGATCAGCGTAAAATTCTAAGACGATCTAAGCATGTCCGTCTGTCCGTCTGTCTGTTGTAATCACTCTAGCGTCTAAACGAATTGAGATAGAGCCCCAAAATTTTGCATAGAGTCGTCTTTTGTCGAGTTCGATGATGGGCTATATCGGTCCACGTTTAGGCATAGCTCCCATATAAGGGTACCTCCCATTTTTCGGTATTTTGAAGTTCTTAAGCGTGTTTTTCAACCGAATTCGCTGAAATTTGGTACATTGGGTTCTTATTGGGTACTAAATGCCTCCACAAAAAATTATCAGTGTAGGTCCACTTTTTCTGGTAGCCCCCATATAACGGTACCTCCTAATTTTCGGTATTTTGAGGTTCTTGAGCGCGTTTTTCAACCGAATTCGCTGAAATTTGGTACATTGGGTTCTTATTGGGTACCAAATGTCCCTACTAAAAATTATATATATAGGTCCACTTTTTCTGGTAGCCCCCATATAAGGGTACCTCCCCATATCCAGTTTTTGGGGGGTTCTGACCGTATTTTTTCACCGAATTGGCTGAAATTCGGTACTTTGAGTTCTTATTGGGTAGCTAATCTTTGTACTAAAAATTATAAATATTGGTAAATTTTTTCGGGTAGCCCCCATATAAGGGTACCCCCCCATATTCTGTATTTTAGGGATCTTGAGCGCGGTTTTCAACCGAATTCGATGAAATTTGGTACATGGGGTTCTTATTGGGTACCAAATTTCCCCTCTAAAAATTATAAATATAGATCCACTTTTTCTGGTAGCCCCCATATAAGGGTACCTCCCAAGTTCCAGTTTTTGGGGGGTTTTGATCGGATTTTTTCAAATAATTGACTGTAATTTAGTAATTTGAGTTCTTATTGGGTAGCAAATCTCTTCACAAAAAATTATATATATAGGTCAATTTTTTCGGGTAGCCCCCATATAAGGGTACCCCCAATTTTCAATATTTTGAGGTTCTTGAGCGCGTTTTTCAACCGAATTCGCTGAAATTTGGTAATTTGTAGTCGTATATGGTAACAAATCTCCCCACCAAAAATTATTAATATTCACCGATTTTTAGGGGTAGTCCCCATATAACCCCCTTTTTATACCCTCCACCATAGTATGGAGGGTATATTAGTTTTGTTTTTCCGTTTGTAACGCATCGAAATAATCATTTCCGACCCTATAAACTATATATATTCTTGATCAGCGTAAAATTCTAAGACGATCTAAGCATGTCCGTCTGTCGGTTGTAATCACTCTAGCGTCTAAACGAATTGAGATAGAGCCCCAAAATTTTGCATAGAGTCGTCTTTTGTCTGCAGGCAGGTCAAGTTCGATGATGGGCTATATCGGTCCACGTTTAGGCATAGCTCCCATATAAGGGTACCTCCCATTTTTCGGTATTTTGAAGTTCTTAAGCGTGTTTTTCAACCGAATTCGCTGAAATTTGGTACATTGGGTTCTTATTGGGTACTAAATGCCTCCACAAAAAATTATCAGTGTAGGTCCACTTTTTCTGGTAGCCCCCATATAACGGTACCTCCTAATTTTCGGTATTTTGAGGTTCTTGAGCGCGTTTTTCAACCGAATTCGCTGAAATTTGGTACATTGGGTTCTTATTGGGTACCAAATGTCCCTACTAAAAATTATATATATAGGTCCACTTTTTCTGGTAGCCCCCATATAAGGGTACCTCCCCATATCCAGTTTTTGGGGCGTTTGTAACGCATCGAAATACTCATTTCCGACCCTATAAACTATATATATATTCTTGATCAGCGTAAAATTCTAAGACGATCTAAGCATGTCCGTCTGTCCGTCTGTCTGTTGTAATCACTCTAGCGTCTAAACGAATTGAGATAGAGCCCCAAAATTTTGCATAGAGTCGTCTTTTGTCGAGTTCGATGATGGGCTATATCGGTCCACGTTTAGGCATAGCTCCCATATAAGGGTACCTCCCATTTTTCGGTATTTTGAAGTTCTTAAGCGTGTTTTTCAACCGAATTCGCTGAAATTTGGTACATTGGGTTCTTATTGGGTACTAAATGCCTCCACAAAAAATTATCAGTGTAGGTCCACTTTTTCTGGTAGCCCCCATATAACGGTACCTCCTAATTTTCGGTATTTTGAGGTTCTTGAGCGCGTTTTTCAACCGAATTCGCTGAAATTTGGTACATTGGGTTCTTATTGGATACCAACTGTCCCTACTAAAAATTATATATATAGGTCCACTTTTTCTGGTAGCCCCCATATAAGGGTACCTCCCCATATCCAGTTTTTGGGGGGTTCTGACCGTATTTTTTCACCGAATTGGCTGAAATTCGGTACTTTGAGTTCTTATTGGGTAGCTAATCTTTGTACTAAAAATTATAAATATTGGTAAATTTTTTCGGGTAGCCCCCATATAAGGGTACCCCCCCATATTCTGTATTTTAGGGATCTTGAGCGCGGTTTTCAACCGAATTCGATGAAATTTGGTACATGGGGTTCTTATTGGGTACCAAATTTCCCCTCTAAAAATTATAAATATAGATCCACTTTTTCTGGTAGCCCCCATATAAGGGTACCTCCCAAGTTCCAGTTTTTGGGGGGTTTTGATCGGATTTTTTCAAATAATTGACTGTAATTTAGTAATTTGAGTTCTTATTGGGTAGCAAATCTCTTCACAAAAAATTATATATATAGGTCAATTTTTTCGGGTAGCCCCCATATAAGGGTACCCCCAATTTTCAATATTTTGAGGTTCTTGAGCGCGTTTTTCAACCGAATTCGCTGAAATTTGGTAATTTGTAGTCGTATATGGTAACAAATCTCCCCACCAAAAATTATTAATATTCACCGATTTTTAGGGGTAGTCCCCATATAACCCCCTTTTTATACCCTCCACCATAGTATGGAGGGTATATTAGTTTTGTTTTTCCGTTTGTAACGCATCGAAATAATCATTTCCGACCCTATAAACTATATATATTCTTGATCAGCGTAAAATTCTAAGACGATCTAAGCATGTCCGTCTGTCTGTCGGTTGTAATCACTCTAGCGTCTAAACGAATTGAGATAGAGCCCCAAAATTTTGCATAGAGTCGTCTTTTGTCTGCAGGCAGGTCAAGTTCGATGATGGGCTATATCGGTCCACGTTTAGGCATAGCTCCCATATAAGGGTACCTCCCATTTTTCGGTATTTTGAAGTTCTTAAGCGTGTTTTTCAACCGAATTCGCTGAAATTTGGTACATTGGGTTCTTATTGGGTACTAAATGCCTCCACAAAAAATTATCAGTGTAGGTCCACTTTTTCTGGTAGCCCCCATATAACGGTACCTCCTAATTTTCGGTATTTTGAGGTTCTTGAGCGCGTTTTTCAACCGAATTCGCTGAAATTTGGTACATTGGGTTCTTATTGGGTACCAAATGTCCCTACTAAAAATTATATATATAGGTCCACTTTTTCTGGTAGCCCCCATATAAGGGTACCTCCCCATATCCAGTTTTTGGGGGGTTCTGACCGTATTTTTTCACCGAATTGGCTGAAATTCGGTACTTTGAGTTCTTATTGGGTAGCTAATCTTTGTACTAAAAATTATAAATATTGGTCAATTTTTTCGGGTAGCCCCCATATAAAGGTACCCCCCCATTTTCTGTATTTTAGGGATCTTGAGCGCGGTTTTCAACCGAATTCGTTGAAATTTGGTATTATTGGGTTCCAAATTTCCCCTCTAAAAATTATAAATATAGGTCCACTTTTTCTGGTAGCCCCCATATAAGGGTACCTCCCAAGTTCCAGTTTTTGGGGGGTTTTGATCGGATTTTTTCACCTAATTGACTGTAATTTAGTAATTTGAGTTCTTATTGGGTAGCAAATCTCTTCACAAAAAATTATATATATAGGTCAATTTTTTCGGGTAGCCCCCATATAAGGGTACCCCCAATTTTCAATATTTTGAGGTTCTTGAGCGCGTTTTTCAACCAAATTCGCTGAAATTTGGTAATTTGTAGTCGTATATGGTAACAAATCTCCCCACCAAAAATTATTAATATTCACCGATTTTTAAGGGTAGTCCCCATATAACCCCCTTTTTATGCACTACACCATAGTATGGAGGGTATATTAGTTTTATTCTTCCGTTTGTAACGCATCGAAATAATCATTTCCGACCCTATAAACTATATA